>NW_022146866.1:331052-349202 GCF_002938485.1 Sitophilus oryzae
CTCAGTAGCCGCCGTTCAGTTACGTATTACTCGTGACCAATTTTTTTGCAGACCAGTGTAACTGGTCAATGCAACCGGATACTGCAAACTCGATGGTCACCTTCACGAAATAAATCTAAATCGCAGACACCTTCAAATGAAGAGACACTTTTAAAAATATTTAATTTTATTTACCTGAAATAATCCTCAAAGTATCTCAAAATTGTTGGGGCAATGTTAGCAGCATAATTCGTCTGAGATAAATATTCTTTTCTGGCCCAGACTTTAATATTTCTATCGGATGATTGCATAGATATTAAGTCACTCATGACAAATGCAACTAAGTATGTAGGCATTTCGGGTGTTTCGGGATAGTTGTCCCAATACCAGGCACCTTCCACTGTTCTAAGCAGATATATAAAAAAGTAAGTTATTATGATGTAAAAATTTGCATCTTTCATCAAGTCATTTTTCTTATTTTATAGGATGACCCAGTTAGTGTTCCGAAAAAGTCAACTTTCCTGTGTGAGACTTCCACCTCAATCTTTTGTTTCAATAATATTACATACCGAGGAGGAAAGTGTTTCATTACTGTAGAGAGATTGATATTGTTAATCGAGAGGCGTAGCGTCGAGATGCTTAAATCTCAGACAACAATGAAAAACTTCTTTTTTTAATAAAAAATCTATTTTATTTACAACCACATCATTAATTAAAAAATAGGAACAGTATTTTATTTTTGAAAAAAAAAATATGCGAAAATTCTGTTTTGGCATTTCCATATCTATAGTTACCGGTACCAGTGGTTGTTATGGCGCAAACCTTCAACAGCAAAACAAACAACTATGTGACAGTTTTGAATTTCTCGTTCGTTTTTCAATTTATACTATAAAAGCCAAATTTGTCGGAAAGTTCTGATAATGAAGACTACTTTAATATTGGTACTCCACCAGAACTTACAGAAGCTGCAAAAAGAGCAGAAGCCAGTTTACTTCCAGAGAAAAGTAGGGGGCGATATGAAATATAGTAAACGCCACGAATGTTTGGGAGTGATTCATCGCTTGATGAAGTTAGAATCGACAAGCGCGCTATGATTTTTAGCATTTTTACTTTAAAAACGTAAATTTTTACCGCAGACGTAGGTTTTTAAACGCCCAGTCTAATCATCTACCTGCGCTCCTCCTACTTATTCTAAAATGTTGGCATGATTGACAAAGACGATACTATATCGCGTTTCTTTGATTGATTCGTTTTGTGCGTCAGTCCATTGATGTGCTTGCAGTGCGACCTTAGTGCAACCAATGGGGCATTCCATTTGCTGTTATAATGATATATGTTTTGACGAGACTTTGATAGTTAAAACAACAAATTGTGAATTATATTGATTATTAGATGACTTGAAACACCACGGCACTGGAATTAAGTTTTATGTGACCTTGAACAGATTAGTTCACATGGTAGCGACCGATAAATCACTCCCAAACATTCGTGGCGTTTACTATAGCATTGAAAGTATACGAAAAATGGTGTGCCGAAAAAAATGCTAAGAATATTGCTTCGGAGACAGTCTTGATGGTATATTTTAGCGACATGGCAAGGCAGAAAAAGCCATCTACTCTTTGGGCTACGTACAGAAACATACGGACAATGCTAGAATTAAGGGAAAAGACTGACATATCAAAATATCACAAACTCGTCGCTTTTTTAAAACGCCAAAATGTAGGTTTTAAGCCAAAAAAGTCTAGCATTTTTACCTTCAACAAATAAATGTATTAAAATCTTCAATTGTTATAGTTAATCTTCTTGTTTAGTTTTGTTGATGTTAGATAAGTATTTAATAAAGATATTACAAGACTATTTTGCTTAATTAAATGAGGCGAGCAATAAGAAAAACCGAGTGAGGGAAATGGGTGAGGGAAATAAAAGAGGGAAGAAATGTAGATAATTTGACACTTTCAAATATTTTAAAAGTCAGTAATTTCAGTATTACATATGTGGTTGTAAATAAAATGTGTTTCAAATAAATATCTCAAATGGTAATAGAGCTCTCTAAGTTCGGCTTTATGTCAGTAGATGTAACTTGTGGCAGCATATGCTGGACATACTGTCATACTGATAGTAGATGCACTATGTCCACAATGTCAGTAAACTGACGGCGGTGCACGAGAGTATTATATTATACCATCCTGACATGCCAAGAAGACTCCTTCAGTATAAGTCTTAAGACCAACAGATTTAAGAAAAACAAATTAAGTTGCCTAGACATGCTTAATGATGATGTTTCTTTAGAATAAACACCGTGCTATAGTTTGCTGACATGATACTTCCGAAGTATCTTTGGAATGAGAATTTAATAACAAATCCATTGAGCTAATAAAACATATTCCATTAAAAATACTTTTTTGTTTATTAAGAGAAATATTTGTATAAAAAGATTTTAGCCAACTAATATACACGGTAAGGTCTTTTACAAGTGCAAATATTTTCAGGGCTGGTAGATCTCGATAAAACAAAGATATTTTATCTTTACCGTTTTTCAAATAAGTCCAAAAAAAAAAACAATTATTCAAGTTTAAAAGTAAAAAAAAATGATTTACTTTTAAAAATTTTGATAGCCACCGGATCTTTTATGTTATTGCATCCCTTTTAGTGCCGTAACTTTGGCCAAAAAGTTTAAAAAATTTTCAGCTGGTTTAAAAAGTTTTCTAAAATACAGGGTGGTCCGAACTGTATTCCGTAAACTTCAACAGCATATTCTACAGATAAAAATAAGTAAAAAAGTTCGTATAAATGTATGTCCTAAATTGCTTAGTTTCGGATATACAGTATGTAGAAGTTCCATTTGTATTTCGATTTTTTCCAAATAATTTCCGAAATAACGTCACTATTTAGATGAAAACTTTCTGCATTCTGTTGAACTTTTGACACAAAATCATTTCAAATTTATGATTTCAGCCCAATAACTATTTAGTCAACATGTTTGATTTATGTCAATGATGACAGGTATTAATAATTTCGATTCCAAATATCTGGAGAACCATTACCGACCATTACTCGTAGCGATTTTTACCAAGAGACATTTTTTATGTAAAAAAGTCGCAAATGTATATTTTTTTACTCAGTATATTTATACAGATACGGACTAACATTTATTACTCTTCAAACCAGTTAAAAATATGTAGGTGGCGCCCTGTACAAATAGGAGTCATATTGACGTCAAAATCAAATTTCTCATGTTAAAAAACTTCCAGACACCAATTTTCATCCAAATATTGACTTTACTTGGAAAAAATCGATATAAAAATGAAATTTCATCATCCTGTAACTCCGAAACTAAGCATTTTTGGACAAACATTTATACGAACTTTTTTACTTATTTTTATCTGCAGAATATGCTGCCGAAGTTTCCGGAATGCAGCTGAATGCTGAATGCAAGAATTTATAAGAAAATGCACGATTTTCAACATCTTTTTTTGCGAAAAAAACTTCATATATTTGGGGTCGAAAATACCACCCCTAAAAATATTTGCACTCACCCCGTGTTAGTCTAGAGTTTTTTCGGAGAGCTGGGACATCCTGTATACATTTATTTTATTGCTAATCTAGGCACTTACGGTAATATTTCGCTTCTTTCCAAAGGCATGTTGGACAATGTCGACATGTTTCCAGGCCTAGCCAATCGTATGGTAAATTTCGCCTTAAAATACGGCTCGTCGAAGCATGGGAATGCTCTCCTGGCATCAGTAGGTGAAAATTGAGTACTGGCAGCGATTCTACAAGTAAAATAACCTCTGGTAAATGTCAAAATAAAAAAAAGATATAAAAGATATGACCTGGTCTCTCCAGAAGGTGACTGGTAATGGCTTTTATAAAATCCTTGCAGCTGATTGTTCAGTTCGCCTTGGTATCTTAAATTTAGAGAGTACGTTTTGTCTTTTTTCAGTTTCTGATCGACAACTATCCTGTATCTTTGTCCTTCTAAGTAGTCGTGAGATCTGATTGGTAGAGAATCTAAAAATTAATTTTTAAGGAAAAATTTCTTACTCAATGTAGAAACTTTTTCGTATTTCAAAAATCCGACGATC
Organism: Sitophilus oryzae; assembly: GCF_002938485.1. Classification (NCBI taxonomy): domain Eukaryota; kingdom Metazoa; phylum Arthropoda; class Insecta; order Coleoptera; family Curculionidae; genus Sitophilus; species Sitophilus oryzae. The sequence continues at coordinate 335,117 of NW_022146866.1, forward strand.
GATGACATTCCCCATATAATTTTATATATAAAATTACAGCGATCTTCATTTCAAAGCCTTCGATGACGCTGTTTTATTTTCGATCATATTTTATAAGATATTAATATTTATTTGTTGTATTTTACTTTTAAAATACACTCACCGGTACGAAAAAACGGGCACCCTAAAATTTTGATGCATTTTAAAGTTTAATATATTTTTTTCTAGTGGGCCGATTTAAAACGAAGTTAAAACAAAGTAAGGAATTTAACAATCTAGAATTTAAAAATTTTATCATCCAAGTACGCCTATTCATTTCAATATCTTTATTTCTATTGGAGATATTACCTCATCAACACGACTATAAAATACTGTATATTACTTTTGTAATGTCACTGTCATTAAAAATTCATATTATTATTGTTTATGGTCTGCTCTAACTATTATTTATTTTTGGTCTGCTCTAACGAATTGACATGAGAGATCTAATATTTAGTAGAGATGGTTTTAAGTTCAGAAGTATCGTCTATTGCTGCTTTAATTGATCATGGTAGAGATCAACTTTTGGACTTACAACCATATCTGCTAAAGTAACTACCCAACAGACAATAATAATATAATTTTTCAAAGACAGTGGCATTCTTCTTCTAGTGCAAGTCCATTAATGGATATTTGCGATAACATTTTCTATCGCTTCTCTATTCCTGGCGGTGTTTATTAACGACTGTACATCGTGTAAGCCTGTCCACTGTCTAATATTCCTCGGCCAAGACATTTTCTTCCTTCCGATACCCCTCCGGCCTTCGATTACCAGATGCAAGAATTGATATTTGGGGTTTCACATTATGTGCCCCAAGTATGCGTTTTTTTCTTCTTAATCAATTCAAAAATTCGCGCTGTTTGTTGACACGTCTCAGAACTTCCTCATTTGTTAACCTAGCCATCCAAGGTATCTTCAGAATTCTGCGATATAGCCACATCTCGAAAGCCGCTAGTTTATTAATGGCAGCTGCTTTCAATGTCCAACCTTCCATACCATAAAGTAGCACCGACCACACTAACATTTTACGAATCTTAATCTGAGGTTATGGTCAAAATCAGAACAGACAAGTACTTTTCAGAACCTCAAGAATGCCTGCCGAGCTTGTTCGATGCGACATTTAATTTCCTTGTCTGATGTCCAATCTTCGGAGAGCCAGATGCCCGAATACTTAAATTTATCTACCCTCTCTATGGGCCTTGTTTTAAATGTTATAATGGAGTTTTTAAACACATCTGGATTTCTGGATATTATCATAAATTTAGTTTTCTTGATGTTTATGTTTAAAGCTTGATTTTCATGCATCCGTTGTCCGACGATACGTTGATACGATATTAATTTTATTGGTAGAATTTAAAGACTTTCATTGGTTAGAAAATAACGCAGTTTTTAAATTTATTGCATTTTCATGCCTCCGTTTACCGGATATACGTTGGTGTCATTTTATATTTTCATTTCCATAACGATTTTGCTATTTTACTTATATTTTTATTAAGGTTAGATTAAATTCGTCAAAAAAGTGTCAAAACGTCCGTTATCGTATGAACGGGTCCGTTGACGGGCTGAAGTAAAATATTTACTGATGAAAAGTAGCGCGAAAACGCTTTGGCCAATCAGAGCACCGTCGGACCGACGTATCAACGTATAACAGATGCATGAAAATCAAGCTTAAGCCCATTGCTTTACTCTGTTCTTCTACCTTGTTGACCAGTTGTTGTAGATCGTGTATATTATCTGCAATCAAGACCGTATCGTCGGCGTAGCGATGTTATTAATCCACACTCCGTTAACTTTGACTCCTCTAGAGCCTCTTGGAAAATAGCCTCTGAGTATAAATTGAATATGAGTGGAGACAGCACGCAACCCTTTCGCACCCCCTTCTAACTTGTATGGGATTGGACATGGTATTGGCCAATTTTATTTGTGCTGTTTGGTTCCAGTACAGTGGGATTACATAAATCATAAACATTATTTTATAGGTTTGTTGACTGGAACCAAAAGCAAATGCATGACTTTAATGTAAAAAATTCGAAAAAATGTTGTCTTCCTCAAAAGCGAATATCTCCAAAAAAATGAAGCTATTGAGATGAACCAAAAAACAAACTATCCATAAAACATACACCTAGATGATAAAATAATTTTTAATTTCCTTGGTTTGCTAATATACTCCACAGGGTGTTTCAAACTTTCACTAAAATATCAAGATTTTGTTTTCCCTCGTATAATTGACAGACGGTAACTTGGGTTCTTCATTTAGAAAGAGATACTCAAAAGTCAAATAATTTAGCTAGAAATTGCTTCAAAAAATATCTAAATCGGTTAACTAGAACAGAATATACAAAGCTTTAAAATACGTGAAAATTTTAAGGTGCCCGTTTTTCGTGCTGGTTGAGAGTATGTCAGAAATAATTGCTGGATTTAATGTTTAATGCAAATGCAAGTAGATTGACTAACTCCAACATAAGATATATTAAAGAATGAGAAATGATACAAATATCAAAAAAATAATCCAAAATAGATGATCTATGACACAAGTTGATATCTTACCACCATTTTGTCCATCTGAAGATCTAATATCTAGAGATTGCGAGTCTATGTCTATTTTATTTGCATGGAACGTAATAGTATCTGTATCTTCTGCTGGTTGAAACGTGATGGTTTCCGTTCCTTGTGTGGTACCATTTCCAAAATCCGGCCGAATTTCTATCCTGAAAAAACAACATTGCATTATTAATATAATTATTCTTTAGGATTTAGGGTATTAGAATAAGTCTTATACTATGTATTAACTTCTCTGTTTTTATAACGAAAAGAAATAATTATTCGCACCTCTAAAAGGTACCTAGATTTACACGAAAAAAATTATTATTAATCTTACAAAATGTTAGTAATCAGTAGTGATACCGTACGATCGAAAAAAAAACTGCTTCAGAGATAAATTAGAAATGAAGTTCGCTGTCATTTTATCATCATCATCATTTTCAGCTTATCCAAGCATTTCCAATTATACTGTAGCCTCCCTCGCATATTTACTCTCTTTGTAGTTGGGCCTATTGTTGTTCATTGTTTCCTATGCGGGCTTAAGTTATCCCTGCTAATTTACTATTATTATGGTCCCATCTCAGGTTTGGTCTTTTTTATGTCTCTTAATTCCTCGTAGGTACCATGCTGTAATTTTTGTGGTCCTTCTGTTATCCGTTCTTCTTGCCTGGTGTCTTGCCCATTGCAATTTGAGGGATTTGACTCTGTGGATGACATCTATTACTTGGCTCTTTTGTCGTATCCAGTCTATTCTTTTATGGTCTCTCTTGGTTATTCCCAGCATATTTCGTTCCATTGAGCGTTGTGTGTACGTCATGACTGGTAGTACATATTGGTCGAATGTTTTCTTCTTTAGATAGAGTGGCATTCTAGAATTGAATATGACTGAGTTGTAATTTTATATATAAAATTATATGGGGAATGTCACCGACAATCATTTCCACTAGAAGCCATTTTTTTTCGATCATACGGTAAAGTAAGTAAGTACAACGAATAGGTACTGATAATTGATAATTTTCAAGATGTTTGCTTGAATAAGTAAGTTAATAAGAAATGGGAAAAATCCTAGCGTCTGTAAGTTCATTATTCTATTTTTTAGCGTGAATTTTTGACTTTAACTTGTATGAGTAAAAGTTTACATATAAAGTATAAGTAAAAGGTAATTTTAGGTAGTATATATTACACCAGTGATATTTTATCAAGGAAATGTTAATATAATTATAAACACAATTAATTATTTTACATAAATATACAAATTTGTGTTTTGTTGGAAAATGTCACGATTTTGTTTATTTAGGTATCAATATCATAGTTACTGATGAATGAAACCATGCCAAAATATATAGAACATCAAAGAATTTCCATATCGAAATAATTTAAAGAACAGGAAAGAGCCCCGAAATTTATTTTTTAAAAACTGATAATCTTAACATAATCTCTGAAAAGTGTATTTTTTGATAATCTATATACAGGAGTCCCTATATTACGTTCCTTGAAAACACCTCGTATATTGAAACATCACACATCGCATCCGAAACCTGGACACTTAAAACGGACAACATAAGAATAACTGCAGGTTGCACAACGCTCAATGAAACGAAATAATATGCTGGGAATAACCTCGGAATAACCAAGAGAGACCGTAAAAGAATAGAGTGGATACGACAAAAGACCCAGGTAATAGATGTCATCCACAGAGTCAAATCCCTCAAATAGCAATGGGTAGGACACCTGGCAAGAAGAACGGACCACAGATGGACTTCAAAAATTACAGCATGGTATCCGCGAGGATTTAAGGGACCTAGAAGAAGACCGAACCTGAGATGGGACCATGATATTAGGTAATTAGCAGGGATAACTTGGGCCCTCATAACTAACAATAGACAACAACTACAAGGAGAGTAAGCAAGGGAGTATTTTGGACCCACATCTAGGTTTTTCTAAACAGGTTGATTATCTTTGTAAAAAATTAGGTAAAAAATTAGGATTCTTTCGGCGTATGTCAAATAATTTATCACCGTGGACAAGGAAGTCGCAATCCATACTAAATATATAAAATCCCTAAGTGACTGACACACTGATTAATCACGATCCTGCTCAAACCACTCAACGTAAGAAGCTCAATTTTGGCATACAGGTTGATTCTAGGGTGTAGAGGTTCGATAAGAAGGGATTTTTCGAAACTCGAATTCTAAGGGGGTGAAACCACCCCTCAAGTATTAGAATATTTTTTATTTAAAAACCAGTGAGTTTTTCGGAAAAACTCTTAAACACGTATATTTTATTTTGTTTTTTTACATATTTTAAGATTTTTTAAAATTTTATACAGGCTGTTTCATAAAATATGACCATTGAGTAATCATAATTCTGCTTAAACTGCTTGACATTTAAAGCAGATTTTTGGCAAACGGATCGACTGTGGGGTGTTCGATGAGGGGGAGTTTCTCGATTGTTTTTCTCATGCTGACATAAATGTGAGAAAATGTTATCCAGTTTGTATGTTAATGGAAATTCTGATTTGCTTTATCATCACCATTACAAATTATTAATTCGACGCGAACGAAGTCGCGGGTACACGCTAGTTTTATTATATTACCTCATTTCAATAATTATTGTAGTTCACTATTAATATTATGTACACGGGAGGAGTTAGGCTGGTTGCAAATTCAACAAAATAAAGTAACGTGTATTATAGTAAACTGTAAATATACCCCTATAAAAACAATGCTAAGTTTGTTGGATTGGCTCCCGGTAGATAAATTGATTCATAGAGCAAACCTGGTCCTAAGGTTCCGATGACTTGAGGCGGAAAATGCGTTGGAAAATACAAATATACTGCACTTTTTTCCAGCGATAAAAATACTTCTATTAGTGAGAGATTTTGGTGCTGTCTGGCGGGTGAAAAATTGGATAACAATTATTGAAACCATTGCCCTTATTTTCGCAGTCCTAAAAAATTGTCAGATTATAATTTATATTATAATTATATAGTCTGGCTCATGCGGAACATCCCGAAAGTTACACAATAATTAGAAATGGTTGAATAAGCTGTAAATGATGATGATGATAATGATGATCTAATAAATTTAGACTTGGGTAATATTTTACAGATCCTAAATGTAAGGCAAATAATTGAAAAAGTATATGAATTTAATGTTAAAACGTATTTATGTTTCGTCGACTACAGTAGGGCTTTTGATTGTGTAAAGTGGAAGAAGCTATGGCTGGTATTAGAAAACATGGGAGTACCAAAACACATGTTATATTTCTACTTACAAATCTTTACGAAGACAGCTCCGGAAAAGTCAAAGTCAACAACGCTCTCTCTAAGTCTTTTAGTCCGAAACGTGGTGTGAGACAAGGTTGTATAGTATCACCCATACTCTTCAACATCTATGGAGAGTACATAATGAGAAAAGTCTTACAGGGCTTGCAAGGCGGACTAACGATAGGTGGAAAAAGATCACAAACCTTAGGTATGCCAATGACACCTTAATTCTTGCTTGCTCTGAGGAAGAACTTGTTCATATAATGAGAAGGTTGAGTAAGATCAGTGCGGAACATGGCCTTATGCTAAACAAAAGGAAAACGCAAGTCATGATAATAGACCGAAATCCTACTAACATCAGGGAGATTAATGGTTTTGAGGTGGTTGAAAAGTTCAATTACCTCGGATACCTCATAACAAACAAGGGAGGCTGTGACGAGGAAATGAAACGCAGACTAACAATAGCTCGTAACTCGAGTATAAAACTAACACGAATATGGAAAGACTCTGCAATATCTCATCACAACAAATTAAAATTAGTAAGCACATTGATCTTTCCTATCGCTACTTATGCATCAGAGACCTGGACTCTGAAAACTACAAATAGACGAAAAATAGATGCTTTCGAAATGTGGACCTACAGAAGAATGCTGCGAATTTCATACACAGAACATCGGACCAACGTATCAATTCTAAGACAGTTGAAAGTTAACACAAGACTTTCAACCAAAATAAACCAGTCATACCTTAGGTACATCGGGCACATTTCGAGAAGAACAGATGGACTGGAAAAAATCATAATCAAAGGGAAGATTAATAGCAAACGACCAAGAGGAAGATCTCCGACGCGCTGGGTGGACCAAACCAAAGAAATTATTGGTAACGGCCTGCAAGAGGCTTCTATATAGCCGCTCAAGATAGAGATGGATGGAGAACAACGATCCGAGCAATTGAGACATGATGTCACCATACTCTTTCGAGAGTTAACGGACGAGAAGAAGAAGAATATTTTACAATTATTAATTGTCTGCGTATGAGCAAATATCCTTGGAAAAAAAACGCCAAATGAATAATTGAAAAACAACTGCTTGTCAGTATTTTACTTTTTAAAATACAATCATCTGAATTATTTCGTATTTATTTATTTGCATTCTGTATATTACAAAGAATTGTAAATTAAGTCGACACTATAAATGCTCAATTATCAAACAAATGAACGTAAAATGCAGCAAATAACTTTTAATAAAATTTATTATAGGGATCAGAGATCTATCCTACATTGGCAGGGGGTTCAAGGGACTATTCTGTTTATGCCAGTGACGAAGTATTTCGAGCACCATCAAACAAACTACTACAGCATAAGTAAGACAAGAAAGGCTATAAATATTTAACCGCAACTGTAAAGGAGAGTTTTCCTTGTTTATGGGTCTAAACAATAAAATTTTAAGTTGTAAAATTAAAATCCTCTAACGTATACCTATCCATTTCAAAGTAACTGTTTTCTTTGTAATTAGATTTTCTGAATTTGTCGTCGCGATGTGACATTTTTTTGTATTTATTTCCCCAGTGGGTGAATATACCGTATGATCGAAAAAAAAACGGCGTCCAGTTGGCTGGAAAATGACGAATCAATGGCATTTCCCAAATAATTTTACATATAAAATGACAGCGATCTTCATTTCATAGCCATCGAATTAAAAAACAAGTCCACTTATTTTTCCAGTCATAAATATTTGACATTTATTAAAGTGAATCATTTTATTAATGGATATAACAATCTGGCACATCCTAAGTGGAGGAAAGTCAGTCTGGCTGAAAATTTGTGGATGCAAAAGTTTGACAAATTTTTGAAATCCGTAACCCTTATTTTCCTGTGCTTGAAATTTAACGTATCGTTTGATACTATCATAAACTATAATCAAAAGTAATAAGTCTGGCTGATTTACGAAATTGGCAAATTAGTCTGGCGGAATGGCATCTGGAAAATTAAAAAAATTACAACATTTTTGCTCTTATTTTCCCGGATTTGAAAATTTGTCATAATATGATAAATCTACACTAATAATTATATAAAATCCTTAAGTGATTGACTGACTGATTAATCACGATCCTACTCAAACCACTCAACGTTAGAAACTCAATTTTGGCATACAGGTTGATTCTAGGGTGTAGAGGTTCGATAAGAAGGGATTTTTCGAAATTCCAGTTCCAAGGGGGTGAACACACCCCTCAAATATTACAATATTTTTTATTTAAAAAACGGTCAAGTTTCCGAAAAAACGCTTAAACACGTATATTTTATTTTTGTTTTTACATATTTTAAGATTTTTAAAAAATGTATACAGGGTGTTTCGGAAAATCTGGTAATTGATTAATCACCATCCTGCTTAAAGCGCTTGACGTAAAAAGCTGATTTTTGGAAAAAGGATTGATTTTAGGGTGTAGAGGTTCGATAAGAAGGGATTTTTCAATTCTAAGGGGGTGAAACCACCCCTCAAATATTAGAATATTGTTAATTTAAAAACGGGTGAGTTTTTCGGAAAAACTCTTAAATACGTATATTTTATTTTGTTGTTTTACATATTTTAAGATTTTTTAAAAATGTATACAGGGTGTTTCGAAAAATCTGCTCATTGATTAATCACGATCCTGCTTAAAGCGCTTGACGTAAAAAGCTGATTTTTGGAAAACGGATTGACTTTAGGGTGTAGAGGTTCGATAAGAAGGGATTTTTCGAAACTTGAATTCTTAGGGGGTGAAATCACCCCTCAAATACTAGAATATTTTTTATTTAAAAACCGGTGAGTTTTTCGGGAAAACGCTTGGACACGCATAATTCATTTTGTTTTTTTACATATTTTGAAATTTTTAAAAATATCATACAGGGTGTTCCAAAAAGTTGGGTTATTGATTAACCACGATTCTGCTTATACTGCTTGACGTAAAAAGCTAATTTTTGGCAAACGGATTTTTCGAAAGTCAAATCACAACGAGAAACTACCCCTCAAATATTACCAAGTTATATAATAATATCGCCATATTGTTTTTTCTCATGCTGACATAAATGTGAGAAAATTTTATCCAGTTTGTATTTTAATGGAAATTCTTGCTTTGCTTTATCATCACCATTACAAATGATTAATTCGACGCTTACGAAGTAGCGGGTATACGCTAGTAGTACTATAATTTCATAGAAAGACGTGTCTTTTCTTTCGTGGCTGTCATTTACAATCACGAAAAAGTCCCGCCAGACTCAGGATAAAAGAACTACCACCAGTAGTACCCTCTATCCTAATGGAAAGTACCCTTTCAGGGCTGTTACGGAATTTTGCACGATCGCCATTCGCTTTGGCATTAAAATGTGTAAAAGAGTACCAAATTTCAGGAAAAACGGTTTACCAATGTTCTGAAAAATAAACAAAATATATCATTTTTATTTAACCTTTCTAGGACTGTAACTTCTTCGGGGAGCATTTTAGGGCATATGTTCATAGAAACTTTATGTTTTATTTTTATCTGTAGAATCACCCACCAATGTTAGATACATTATTTTTTTGACACCATGTATAGGTCGCTGTAGAATTTTGTTACCATACTTATTTTTATTTTTTTGTCTGTTATTCTGATATTCTTGTTTGTTAATGCGATTAGCTGCTTTTTTTACGATTATGAGGGATCTCTTAGCGTTATTGTAGCTTTTTCTGTGTTCTATTGCTGTTTGTACAATTTGTTCATTGTAGTTTTTGATGTCTTTTGTTATTCTCTTTCTTATTGTCTTAAATAATTCTGCCTATGTTCTATTCAACTGTAAAATATATTTTACAACATCAAATTTACTTATATTTAAGAGAAAATAGATTTTAAAATTACAAAATTTCTGTGATAATAATAGATCGGATGAATTTCAGTTTAACGAATTTAATTCGTTATAATAAGTTTCTAAATACGCCATTTTTAAATGCTACTGCAATACAAGCCGTTGAAAATTATGCTGTATTATTTTTTAAACGATACACATGCATATCTTTTTCAATTTTTCCTAATAATGCAATCAACTCAGTTTATCGTTGCGTTTTGTAATAAAATATGAGTCAGAGAGGAAAACACTTAATTTTATGATTTTAAACAGGGCGTGTAAAAAAAATGTTACAGCCATGTTACAGCCAAAACATTACTGAGAAAATCTCCGATTTTCAAAAATAGCATGAGTTACCTATTCTCTAGTTATTGAAACTTATTATAATATTAAGCTTATAAAACAATCAACTTTTGATTTCTAACCACTATCTTCTCTTGATGGAAGATAATCAAAGGCCAAAATGACATTTATCGCAAATTTTGAAGTATAATTAATGGAAAAATTAAAAGTTTGATAACTCTTTCTACTAATTGAAAATGTCTACCACTAATTTTGACGTTCTGAATGTTTACATTGAAATTAAAGGAACAAACTTCTACGCTAATTGAAACCACTAATTTATTCCACTAATTGCGTGGTTTTGAATGAAGCTTCAACTAATGGAAAAAGATAACAAACTTTTAACTTTTCCACAATTAAGCTTGATTTTCATGCATCCATTGTCCGACGATACGTTGATACGATATTTATTTTATTGGTAAAATTTAAAGACTTTGATTGGTTAGAAAATAACGCAGTTTTTAAATTTATTGCATTTTCATGCCTCCGTTTATCGGATATACGTTGGTGTTATTTTATATTTTCGTTTCCATAACGATGTTGCTCTTTTACTTATATTTGTATTAAGGGTAGATTAAATTTGTCAAAAAAGTGTTAAAACGTTATCGTATGAACGGGTCCGTTGACGGGCTAAAGTAAAATATTTACGGATGAAAAGTGGCGCGAAAACGCTATGACCAATCAGAGCATCGTCGGACTAACGTATATGCAACGTATCAACGTATAACGGACGCATGAAAATCAAGCTTTATACTTCAAAAATTGCGAGGAATGTCATTTTCGCCTTTGATTATCATCCGCCAAGAGAAATTGTGGTTAGAAATGATAAGTTTATTGTTTTATAAGCTAAATATTAGACTTTCTCTATGGATACAACTGATCACCACAAGCTGTTGCAATTTTAATTGTTTTTAAGACATTGTAGATGATTGTAAACTAAAAAGTATAAAGTGTAATTGAAACCACTAATTTATTCCACTAATTGCGAGGTTCTGAATGAAGCTGAAAAAGGTTTAAACCAAAGCAATCAAGTCACATGCGTATAACTCCATGTCAATGGATAGGAGCGGGCTGCTATGGAGTACTCTAGCTGCTGCCGCTACGGAGTACAGCTAGAGGCGTGGGTATACAAGCCCGCGCCATTATCTGTAATCAGTTATAGAAGAAAAAATAGGAATATTTTTTAGAATATTTTGATCGGAAGCATGTTTTTCCGCACAATCAGATTTGAATGAACTAAAAGAAAAAATCATTTTAACACGAAATATGCTTCATTTTCTTCAAATTTTTATTCGGATAGTTCACCGAAACCGCAAGATGTTATCCTTCATCATTAAGCCCCATATTCCAATGTATGTAATGTTCGCATTCAGATTCACTAATAAGAGACTAATTTTAGACTACCAATGCTTATATTTATAAAACGGCGTATTATAACGATTCCATGTTCATTTACAAATCGTTTTCAAGAACAGAACTGTATTAACCAAACTCTATCATCATAATCATCATCAGCATTACAATTATCTTCATCAGCAGATTCACAAAAACGATATTCTACGCCTGATATATACCTGTTCTTTATTCTTATTACAAGAACTCTTCGTTAATGCCCATTAACCTACTTCCAATAATACCTCTTTTGTGGATTGTGGGTGAATTGATATGTGAATGATATGTAAATGGGATTTAAGATACAGTATTATCACTAATTTTTATCATTGTATTTTGAACTTCTTTGCACAATTCCATAACATATTTTTACAGAATCATCCTTATTTCGTATACAATTATTGCTAATGTCTGTCCAACCAGGATAAGAACGATTTCGGCAAACAACATTCAAGAATTGATAGACCAAACAATTTACCTTTAAATTAAATTGACAGACAATAGCTATCATTGTCAGAGTTCTATTGTTAGACAGACTATAATAAACTATTCAGATTGTCTAGTTGACATCATTAGATACGGTGTTACAAATTTATAATTGCATTTTATACCTTCTTTTTCTTTTGGTAGCATCTTCAATGAAGATTTGCAATAATCTCGGCGAAACATTGTCTATCTTGTGCAGCTTGAAACAGTGCGTGTGAGTCTAGACCAATCCAATAACCTCTTATGTTTTTCAAGCACGAGTGTTTGCGTCTCCCAAGTCCTCTTCTGCCTTCTATTTAGCTCTATCGTTCCTCATGACATGGCCCAAGTATACCGTTTTTAGTTTTTTATATTTGTAAGTAATTCCCTTTTTTTGGTAACCTTTCCAAGAACCTCCTCATTGCGTACATGATCTGTTCAGAGTACGTTTATTAGTCTTCATTAGTCAAAAACATATAAATCCACATTTCAAAAGTTTCCATTCGTCTCACTTTGGGCGTCCAGATTTCACAGCCGTATAAGAGGATTGAGTAAATATTATGTAGATTGAGCATTTGGATAACAAATTTCTCATTTTATTAAACATTGATCTGGCCTGTTCTATACGCGGTTTAACATGTAAGTCGGGGTCTAGTTCTGATGTTAGTCAGAATCCCAGGTATTTAAACTTATTGACTGACTGTTTATAACGCTTTGTCTATATATTTGTATGTCCGGTAGTCCGGTGGTAGAATATTTATCCTTCTAAAATTCAACTTCAGCGATAATCGGTCACACAATAATCACAACCTCTTAAGTTTTTTTTATTAATCTTGCGAATTAATAATCTTTTATCAACAAAATATTATTAATTTTTAAGCTTTCTAGTGAAAATCTTTACTTTTTGTCATTGATGATGTATTGCTTATTAAAAATCCAAATATCTCGACGTTTGCTATATCAAACGGTTGCTCGCAGTGATTTTTACCAAGATATATTTTTTACGTAGAAAAAGGAACAAATGTATATTTTTTCAATCAGTACCTAGTGTAATACAAGGACGGACGAAAAGTTATTACTCTTCAAAACAGTTAAAAAAGTAGGAGTCACATCGAAATCAAATTTCTCATGTTAAAAAAAACATATAATAGCGAATAAGAGCTATTTTTATCCAAATACCGAATTTAGTTTAAGAATTATCAGGAAAAAATTGAAATAAAAATGCAACTTCTACAACCTGTATCTTCGAAACGAAGCCATTTTAGGACATACAAATATAAGATCTTTTTTATTTATTTTTATCTGCAGAATATGCTGCCGATGTATATTAAACAAAAAGGGAGTATAATAACACATCCCTAAAGAACTCCGTGTTATATTTGTATTTGTCTTATTTCTAACATCTACAGTATGTCCTGGATTGTCTTTACAAGAGGAAACTCTTTTTTATTATTGACATTTTGAGAAAAATGCATTCTTCACAAAAAATTTGTTTGTTTTAAAACGGTTAATCCTGTTTATACTTTTCCAAATTTCCATACCGTTTTAGAGAAAATGAAAAAAAAAACATGAAAATATGGTTGAATTTTTTCAATAGTCTTTTTTGAAGTTCAAAAGTCAGAAGGCGTGTGTTTCTATGGTAATATAATTTCGATTTCATTCTTGGATAGATGGTTATTATTAATTTTGAATAACCTCATATTTTTTGCTGTTAGTAACGTATCACATTTTCCTATAACTATTATCACCCTTTCCGTAGCATTGAACTAAATAAATTTTGTGCTTCTTTAACATCTCCTTTTATTTTAAAACAGCAAAAAATATGACGTTAATTAAAGTTCTGAAAGAATGAAAACAAAATTATATTACCACAAAAACGCGTTTTGATTTTGAGGACTTCCTATAAAATTCAACTATATTTTCATGTTTTTTCTTTAATTTTCTCTAAAAGGGTATGGAAATGTGAAAAAGTGTAAACGGGATTTAACTGCAACCATTTTAGAACAAACAAATTTTTTTATGAAGAATGCATTTTTCTCATAATGTAAATAATAAAAGAGTTTCTCCTCCTGTAAAGAACAATCCGGGGACACACTGTATAATAATGTTAACGAAAAGACGGATTAGATTAAATTAATTTGAAATATATTTAAAGAATACCAAATAAATTTAAGCTATATTTCGTTTATTTTAACTTTAATAT